>NW_026639863.1:0-5206 GCF_028554395.1 Pezoporus wallicus | reverse complement strand
ACCTCTCCTGTTTAAGCTTTAACCCGTTTCCCCTTGTCCTATCAATACAGTCCCTAATGAAGAGTCCCTCCCCAGCATCCCTATAGGCCCCCTTCAGATACTGGAAGGCTGTCCTGAGGTCTCCACGCAGCCTTCTCTTCTCCAGGCTGAACAGCCCCAACTTTCTCATTCCTATCTTCATACAGGAGGTGCTCCAGTCCCCTGATCATCCTTGTGGCCCTTCTCTGGACTTGTTCCAACAGTTCCATGTCACTTTTCTGTTGAGGACACCAGAACTGCACACAATACTCCAGGTGAGGTCTCAGAAGAGCAGAGTAGAGGGGCAGGATCACCTCCTTCGACCTGCTGTTCATGCTCTTTTTGATGCAGCCCAGGATACAGTTGGTTTCTGGGCTGTGAGCGCACACTGAAGCTGGCTCATGTTCATTTTCTCATTGAGCAACACCTCCAAGTCCTTCTCCACAGGGCTGCTCTGAATCTCTTCTCTGCCCAACCTGTAGCTGTGCCTGGCACTGCTGCGACCCAGGTGTAGGACCTTGCACTTGGCATGGTTAAACTTCATGAGGTTGGCATCAGCCCACCTCACAAGCGTGTCGAGGTCCCTCTGGATGGCATTCCTTCCCTCCAGGGTATCAACCGAACCACACAGCTTGGTGTCATCGGCAAACTTGCTGAGGGAGCACTCAATCCAACTGTCCATGTCAGCGCCCATTGCTCCCATCCCCCCCCATTGCCCCATCCCCCCCCATTGTCCCCATCCTCCCCCATTGTCCCCATCCCCCCCATTGCTCCCATCCCCCCCATTGCCCCATCCCCCCCATTGTCCCCATCCCCCCCATTGCCCCATCTCCCCCCATTGTCCCCATCCTCCCCCATTGTCCCCATCCCCCCATTGCCCCCCCCCCCCCCCCCATTGCCCCATCTCCCCCATTGTCCCCATCCTCCCCCATTGTCCCCATCCCCCCCCTTTGCCCCATCCCCCCCATTGTCCCCATCCCCCCCCATTGCCCCATCCCCCCCCATTGTCCCCATCCCCCCCATTGTCCCCACCCCATCCCCCAGGGGGATGGGTGCCATGGGAAGGGGGATGTGATCCATCATGGGATGATGGGATCATGGATCATGGGATGATGGGATCCACCATGGGATGATGGGATCATGGATCATACAGTGATGGGATCCATCATGGGATGATGGGATCATGGATCATGGGATGATGGGATCCATCATGGGATGATGGGATCATGGATCATACAGTGATGGGATCCATCATGGGATGATGGGATCATGGATCATGGGATGATGGGATCCATCATGGGATGATGGGATCATGGATCATGGGATGATGGGATCCACCATGGGATGATGGGATCATGGATCATACAGTGATGGGATCCATCATGGGATGATGGGATCATGGATCATGGGATGATGGGATCCATCATGGGATGATGGGATCATGGATCATACAGTGATGGGATCCATCATGGGATGATGGGATCATGGATCATGGGATGATGGGATCCATCATGGGATGATGGGATCATGGATCATGGATGATGGGATCCACCATGGGATGATGGGATCATGGATCATGGGATGATGGGATCATGGATCATGGGATGATGGGATCCATCATGGGATGATGGGATCATGGATCATGGGATGATGGGATCATGGATCATGGGATGATGGGATCCATCACGGGATGATGGGATCATGGATCATGGGATGATGGGATCCATCATGTGATCATGGACCATGGGATGATGGGATCCATCATGTGATCATGGATCATGGGATGATGGGATCCATCATGTGATCATGGACCATGGGATGATGGGATCCACCATGTGACCATGGACCATCGGATGGACAACGCCCCCCCCGCCTTCCCCCCCCCATTCCCATTGGATCCCCCCCCTTCAGACAGCCCAGAGCTGCTCCAACACCTTTATTCCCATGGCTTTGGGGGGGGGGGGGGCACCCCCAAATCCCCCCTCAGGCCTCTGAGGACCCTTGGGGGGCATCAGGGCCCCCCCCGGGGGGCACCTCCGGGCTCTGGGTGCCGGGGGGGGGCGGCTCTGAAGAGGGGGGGCTGCTGGGGGCAGCCTCAGCCAATGGGGGGGGCTCTGCGGTGGGGGGGGGGTCCTGGGGAGAGAAATGGGGGGGGGGGTTAAAGGTGCCCCCCCATAGAAGGGGATGGATGGGGGGGGGGGGGTGTTAAGGTGCCCCCCATAGAAGGGGATGAATGGGGGGGGGGGGTGTTAAAGGTGCCCCCCCATAGAAGGGGATGGATGGGGGGGGGGAAGAAGGTGCCCCCCATAGAAGGGGATGAATGGGGGGGGGGGGGGGGTGTTAAAGGTGCCCCCCATAGAAGGGGATGGATGGGGGGGTGTTAAAGGTGCCCCCCCCATAGAAGGGGATGAATGGGGGGGGGGGGGTCATACCTTGGGGGGTCCAGGGTGCTCTCAGGGGGGAGCCGCCCCCCCCCGAGCTCTCCTCATCCTCAGGGATGCTGATGAAGATGGGGGGGGGCTCCAGGTCAGCGCCCCCCAAGTCAGGGGGGGCATCGGAGGTGGGGGGGGCCAAAGGCTTCCCTTTGGAATCCTCTTCCTTGGGTCTCTTTGGGGGCTTCTCCTGCATGGAAAAGGGGGGGGGGGATATGGGGGTGCCCCACACATCAAGGGGGGGATATGGGGGTGCCCCACACACCAAGGGGGGGATATGGGGGTGCCCCACACATCAAGGGGGGGGGTTTGGGGGTGCCCCACACATCAAGGGGGGGGGTTTGGGGGTGCCCCACACCAAGGGGGGGTTGGGGGGCAGGACCCCCCCATGGCCTCACCTCTCCAGGGGGCCCCTCAGGGGCATCGGGCTCCTGGCGAGTGGAGGCTTCCAGGACGGCCATGGTGGAGAGCGGGATGTGGGCCTGCTGTGGGGCACAGGGGTGCAATGGGGGTCAATGGGGGTCACTGTGGGTCAGTGTGGGTCACTGTGTGGGTCAATGTGGGTCAATGTGGGTCAGTGTGGGGCTCAATGTGGGGCTCAATGTGGGTCAATGTGGGTCAATGTGGGGCTCAATGTGGGGCTCAATGTGGGTCGATGTGGGTCACTGTGGGGCTCAATGTGGGTCAATGTGGGTCAATGTGGGTCACTGTGGGTCGATGTGGGTCACTGTGGGGCTCAATGTGGGTCAATGTGGGGCTCAATGTGGGTCAATGTGGGGCTCAATGTGGGTCACTGTGGGTCAATGTGGGGCTCAATGTGGGTCAATGTGGGTCAGTGTGGGGCTCCATGGGGCTCGATGTGGGTCACTGTGGCTCGATGTGGGGCTCAATGTGGGTCACTGTGGGTCAGTGTGGGTCACTATGGGTCAGTGTGGGTCGATGTGGGTCAATGTGGGTCACTGTGGTTCAATGTGTGTCAGTGTGGGGCTCAATGTGGGTCACTGTGG
Organism: Pezoporus wallicus; assembly: GCF_028554395.1. Classification (NCBI taxonomy): domain Eukaryota; kingdom Metazoa; phylum Chordata; class Aves; order Psittaciformes; family Psittacidae; genus Pezoporus; species Pezoporus wallicus. Next base: position 1,749 of record NW_026639863.1, on the reverse strand, counting down.
GGCTCAATGGGGCTCGATGTGGGTCGATGTGGGGCTCAATGTGGGTCACTGTGGGTCAGTGTGGGTCACTATGGGTCAGTGTGGGTCGATGTGGGTCACTGTGGTTCAATGTGTGTCAGTGTGGGTCAGTGTGGGGCTCAATGTGGGTCACTGTGGGTCACTGTGGGGCTCAATGGGGCTCGATGTGGGTCAATGTGGGTCAGTGTTGGGCTCAATGTGGGTCACTGTGGGTCAGTGTGGGTCACTATGGGTCAGTGTGGGTCGATGTGGGTCAATGTGGGTCACTGTGGTTCAATGTGTGTCAGTGTGGGGCTCAATGTGGGTCACTGTGGGGCTCAATGGGGCTCGATGTGGGTCACTGTGGCTCGATGTGGGGCTCAATGTGGGTCACTGTGGGTCAGTGTGGGTCACTATGGGTCAGTGTGGGTCGATGTGGGTCAATGTGGGTCACTGTGGTTCAATGTGTGTCAGTGTGGGGCTCAATGTGGGTCACTGTGGGGCTCAATGGGGCTCGATGTGGGTCACTGTGGCTCGATGTGGGGCTCAATGTGGGTCACTGTGGGTCAGTGTGGGTCACTATGGGTCAGTGTGGGTCGATGTGGGTCAATGTGGGTCACTGTGGCTCAATGTGGGTCACTGTGGGGCTCAATGGGGCTCGATGTGGGTCACTGTGGCTCGATGTGGGGCTCAATGTGGCTCCATGGGGCTCGATGTGGGTCAGTGTGGGTCTCAATGGGGCTCGATGTGGGTCAATGTGGGTCAGTGTTGGGCTCAATGGGGCTCGATGTGGGTCAATGTGGGTCAGTGTTGGGCTCAATGTGGGTCACTGTGGGTCAGTGTGGGTCACTATGGGTCAGTGTGGGTCGATGTGGGTCAATGTGGGTCACTGTGGTTCAATGTGTGTCAGTGTGGGGCTCAATGTGGGTCACTGTGGGGCTCAATGGGGCTCGATGTGGGTCACTGTGGCTCGATGTGGGGCTCAATGTGGGTCACTGTGGGTCAGTGTGGGTCACTATGGGTCAGTGTGGGTCGATGTGGGTCAATGTGGGTCACTGTGGTTCAATGTGTGTCAGTGTGGGGCTCAATGTGGGTCACTGTGGGGCTCAATGGGGCTCAATGTGGGTCACTGTGGGGCTCAATGGGGCTCGATGTGGGTCACTGTGGGTCAGTGTGGGTCACTATGGGTCAGTGTGGGTCGATGTGGGTCAATGTGGGTCAATGTGGTTCAATGTGTGTCAGTGTGGGGCTCAATGTGGGTCACTGTGGGGCTCAATGGGGCTCAATGTGGGTCACTGTGGGGCTCAATGGGGCTCGATGTGGGTCACTGTGGGTCAGTGTGGGTCACTATGGGTCAGTGTGGGTCGATGTGGGTCAATGTGGGTCAATGTGGTTCAATGTGTGTCAGTGTGGGGCTCAATGTGGGTCACTGTGGGGCTCAATGGGGCTCAATGTGGGTCACTGTGGGGCTCAATGGGGCTCGATGTGGGTCACTGTGGGTCAGTGTGGGTCACTATGGGTCAGTGTGGGTCGATGTGGGTCAATGTGGGTCAATGTGGTTCAATGTGTGTCAGTGTGGGGCTCAATGTGGGTCACTGTGGGGCTCAATGGGGCTCAATGTGGGTCACTGTGGGGCTCAATGGGGCTCGATGTGGGTCACTGTGGGTCAGTGTGGGTCACTATGGGTCAGTGTGGGTCGATGTGGGTCAATGTGGGTCAATGTGGTTCAATGTGGGTCACTGTGGGGCTCAA
>NW_026639862.1:0-530 GCF_028554395.1 Pezoporus wallicus | reverse complement strand
AGCAGTAGCAGTCATGTTTCTCCTCCTTGGTAGCTGGTGCAGTGCAGTGTTTTGACTTTCGGCTCGGGAACAGAGCTGATAGAGATGTTTTGGTTTGGCCAAGGACTTTGTGAGCCTCATGCTCTGCCAGGGAGGAGGGGAAGCTGGGAGGAAGCAGAGACAGGACACCTGACCCAAACTGACCAAAGAGGTATTCCATACCACAGCACGTCATGCCCAGGATGTAACTGGGAGTTAGCCAGAAGGGCTGGGACTGCGGGGTTGGAGGAGGTATCGGTCGGAGCTTGGTCGGGCTTGGGGAGCGAGTTATCGGTCAGCGGGTGGTGAGGTGTTGTATTCTGTTCCCTTGCTATTTCCTTTATCATTATTATCATTGGTGGTAGCAGTAGTGATTTGTGTTATACCTTAGTTACTAAACTGTTCTTATCTCAACCCGTGGGAGTTGCATTCTTTTGATTCTCCTCTCCGTCCCTCCGAGAGCAGGGGGAGGGAAAGAAGGGGGGGAAGTGAGTGAACGAATTACCTGACTG
>NW_026639861.1:0-523 GCF_028554395.1 Pezoporus wallicus | reverse complement strand
GCTGGAGTCTATTAACTATGGCTGGAGTGGGTTTAACTCGGCTGGGCTGGATCAAACTGGGCTGGCCTGGGTTAAACGGGGCTGGGCTGGATAGGGTTCAAGTGTGCTAAAGTGAACTGTACTGGGGTGGGCTAGATGAAACTGAGCAGGACTGGGTTAAACTTTGCTGGGCTGGATCAAACTGAGCTGGACTGTCTTTAAACTGAGCTGGCTTGTGTTAAACTGGGTTTGACTGGATTAAACTGGGCTGGGCTGGATTGAACTGAGCTGGACTGGGTTAAACTGGGCTTGACTGGGTTAAACTGGGCTGGGCTGCATTAAACTGAGCTGGACTGGGTTAAACAGGGCTGGACAGGGTTAAATTGTGCTAGAGTGAACTGAACTGGGCTGGGCTGGGTTAAAGTGAGCTGGACTGGGTTAAAGTGTACTGGGCTGGATCAAACTGAGCTGGACTGTATTTAAAGGGGGCTGGACTGGGTTAAACTGGGCTGAACTGGATTATTCTGAGTTGGAGTATATTAAA
>NW_026639860.1:0-524 GCF_028554395.1 Pezoporus wallicus | reverse complement strand
CCTAACCCTAACCCTAACCCTAACCCTAACCCTAACCCTAACCCTAACCCTAACCCTAACCCTAACCCTACCCCTAACCCTAACCCTAACCCTAAACCTAACCATAACCCTAACCCTAACCCTAACCCCTAACCCTAACCCTAACCCTAACCCTAACCCTAACCCTAACCCCTAACCCTAACCCTAACCCTAACCCTAACCCTAACCCTAAGCTTTCACCAGCTTTCCCTCCTGGCTCTTCGATTGTGGGAGCAGACGGCAACTGTTCGTGCTCTACTCACTGTGCAGCTGGGCAGCCGAGAGCAAGCTCCGAAGAGGGTGCATTCAAATGGACCTTTAGGTATGAAAGCGAGGAGCGACAGCAATGATGGTGACACCGTTGCAAAGCTGACTGTGTGCTGAAGATGCCCAGCACATGCTTTCCCTCCTGGCTCTTCGGATCTGGGAGCAGAAGCCAGACGTTCGTGCACTAATCGTTCTGCTCCTGGGCAGCCGAGAACAAGCTTCGGAGAGGTTGCACTCAA
>NW_026639859.1:0-527 GCF_028554395.1 Pezoporus wallicus | reverse complement strand
AGCCGACCGATAACTCGCCCCCCAAGCCCGACCAAGCTCCGACCGATACCTCCTCCAACCCTGCAGTCTCCCAGCCCTTCTGGCTAACTCCCAGTTACATCCTGGGCATGACGTGCTGTGGTATGGAATACCTCTTTGGTCAGTTTGGGTCAGGTGTCCTGTCTCTGCTTCCTCCTGGCTTCCCCTCCTCCCTGGCAGAGCATGAGCCTCACAAAGTCCTTGGCCAAACCAAAACATCCTTGTTATCAGCTCTGTTCCCGAGCTGAAAGTCAAAACACTACACTACACTAGCTACCAAGAAGGAGAAAAAATGACTGCTACTGCTGAACCCAGGACACTACCGTGCTTGGAGCTGGGGTAACCGCGCTGTCTGTTGCAGTTGAAGTTTGAGCAGCTGCTGTACTTGCCACTGGGGTAGCTGCGCAGTTCATTGTAGCTAAATTTTGAGTAGCTACTGTCGCTTTGCCCTCAAATCCGCCGACATTCTTTTCCTTTTGAAGGTGCTGGATAGTGTTGAACAAGGCCCT
>NW_026639858.1:0-5293 GCF_028554395.1 Pezoporus wallicus | reverse complement strand
AATGGACACAGACAGACCCAAAACGGACACAAAATGGACACAAACGGACCCAAAATGGACACAAACGGACCCAAAATGGACACAAACGGACCCAAAATGGACACAAACGGACCCACAAACGGACACAAACGGACCAAACAAAATAGACACAAACAGGCCAAACAAAACGGAACAAACGACACAAAATGGACACAGACCCAAAATGGACACAAACAGACCCAAGATGGACACAAACGGACCCAAAATAGACACAAAACAGACACAAACAGACCCAAAATAGGCCCCAAACAAAGAGACACAAACAGGCCCAAAATAGACACAAACAGGCCCAAAATAGACACAAACGGACCCAAAATGGACACAGACCCAAAATAGACACAAACAGAACCAAAATAGACACAGAGACCCAAAATAGACACAAACAGAGACCAAACAAAATAGACACAAACAGACCCAAAACAGACACAAACAGACCCAAAATAGACACAAACGGACCCAAAATAGACACAAACAGGCCCAAAATAGACACAAACGGACCCAAAATGGACACAGACAGACCCAAAATGGACACAGACAGACCCAAAACGGACACAAACAGACCCAAAATAGACACAAACGGACCCAAAATAGACACAAACGGACCCAAAATAGACACAAACGGACCCAAAATGGACACAAACGGACCCAAAATAGACACAAACGGACACAAACAAAATAGACACAAACAGACCCAAAATAGACACAGACCCAAAATAGGGGACACAAAAATAGACACAAACGGACCCAAACCAGACACAAACAGACCCAAAACAGACACAGACCCGAAATAGACACAAACGGACCCAAAATAGAAACAAACAGACCCAAAACAGACACAAACAGACCCAAAATAGACACAAACAGACCCAAAATAGACACAAACAGACCCAAAATAGACACAAACAGACCCAAAACAGACACAAACAGACCCAAAACAGACACAAACAGGCCCAAAACAGACACAAACGGACCAAAATAGACACAAACAGGCCCAAAATAGACACAAACAGACCCAAAATAGACACAAACAGGCCCAAAATAGACACAAACAGACCCAAAATAGACACAAAATAGACGGACCCAAAATAGACACAAACAGACCCAAAATAGACACAAACAGGCCCAAAATAGACACAAAGAGACCCAAAATAGACACAAACAGACCCAAAATAGGCACAAACAGGCCCAAAATAGACACAAACAGACCCAAACTGACACAAACGCCCATCACAAAATAGACATAACAGACCCAAATCAAGCCTGAGACACAGACCCAAAATAGGCACACACCCAAAATAGAACAGACCCAAAATGGACACAAACAGGCCCAAAATGGACACAAACAGACCCAAAATAGACACAGACCCCAAAGAGACACAAACGGACCCAAAACAGACACAAACAGACCCAAAATAGACACAAACAGACCCAAATAGCAACAAACAGACCCAAAACAGACACAGACCCAAAATAGGCACAAACAGACCCAAAATAGACACAAACAGACCCAAAACAGACACAAACAGACCCAAAATAGACACAGACCCAAAATAGACACAAACAGACCCAAAATGGACACAAACAGGCCCAAAATAGGCAAAAAGAGACCCAAAACAGACACAAACAGACCCAAAACAGACACAGACCCAAAGTAGGCACAAACAGACCCAAAACTCCTCCAAATGACCCCAAAACCTGCCTGAGCCCCCCGTCCCCGGGACCCCTAACCCTGCCCGACCCCCCCCAGGAGGGGGTGCAACCCGGAAAGCAGAAAACGGAGGTCAAAAACCACACAAAAAGGCGGAAAAACGGTCAATAAACGGTGAAAAACGGGCAAAACGCCTTGCTGAGGGGTCACGGGGGTCAGGGGTCACGGCAACGGGTCAGGCCGGCGGAAAGAGCCGAAGTGGCGCCGGAAAGAGCCGAAGTTGCGCCGGAAAGAGCCGAAGTTGTGCCGGAAAGAGCCGAAGCGAGGGGACCGGAAGAAGCCGAAGCGAGGGGACCGGAAAGAGCCGACGCGAGGGGACCGGAAAGAGCCGACGCGAGGGGACCGGAAAGAGCCGAAGTTGCGCCGGAAAGAGCCGAAGCGAGGGGACCGGAAGAAGCCGAAGTTGCGCCGGAAAGAGCCGAAGTGAAGGGACCGGAAAGAGCCGAAGTGAAGGGACCGGAAAGAGCCGAAGTGAAGGGACCGGAAAGAGACGAAGTGAAGGGACCGGAAAGAGCCGAAGTTGCGCCGGAAAGAGCCGAAGTGAAGGGACCGGAAAGAGCCGAAGTTGCGCCGGAAAGAGACGAAGTGAAGGGACCGGAAAGAGCCGAAGTTGCGCCGGAAAGAGCCGAAGTGAAGGGACCGGAAAGAGCCGAAGTTGCGCCGGAAAGAGCCGAAGTGAAGGGACCGGAAAGAGCCGAAGTTGCGCCGGAAAGAGACGAAGTGAAGGGACCGGAAAGAGCCGAAGCGAGGGGGCGGAAAGAGCCGAAGTTGCCCCGGAAAGAGCCGAAGTGAGGGGACCGGAAAGATCCGAAGTCTCGCCGGAAGGAGCCGAACCGGGGTGTGTGTGAGGGGAGGCGGGCGGCCGGAAGCGGCCTCGTCGGACCCGGAGGCGCGGCCTAGGCCGTACGGAGCGTCCCAGGCAGCGCCCAACGGGAGGGGGAGCCGCGGTGCCGTGTCCGGTAACCGGAACCGGGGAGCGGAACACCTCCCCCCCCCCCCCTTTATCGGAAGTGGCGTAGCGGAAAGAGGCGGGGAGGAGCGTCGGGAAGAGCCGAGTGAGTTCGGCAAGGCCCGAGTGGTGTCGGAAACAGCCGAAGGCGGCCGGAAGTTGCCGAGCGCGGGGCCGGAAGGGAGCGAGCGTTGCCGAGCGGGGGTCGGTGCCGCCGCGGCCTAGCGCGGGGTCGGAGCCGGGGACCGGGAGCCGAGGACCGGGGACCGGGGGGCGGGGCCGCCGTTAGCGCCTCCGCCATGTCGGACTTCGACGAGTTCGAGCGGCAGCTCAACGAGAACAAACAAGGTACCGGGACGGGCGGCCCCCGCCCCCCCCCTCCATGGGGGTACCGTGAGAGAGGGATGGGGGGGGGAAGGGGCCTTCACACCCCCCCCCCCCCGATGTTGCCCCTCTCCCCCTCCCCCCGTCTTGTTTTGGGGTGTTCGGGAGGGGAACACCCCAATATGTGCCCCCCCCACCTCTGTGTGGCCCTCATGTGACCCCTAATGTGACCCCCTATGTGGCCCCCGAGCGCTCAGTTGCTCCCCCAATGTGCCCCCCATACCCCCCATGTGCCCCCTAATGTGCCCCCCATACCCCCCATGTGCCCCCCAATGTGCCCCCCATACCCCTCTGTGCCCCCCAATGTGCCCTCCATACCCCTCTGTGCCCCCCAGTGTGCCCCCCATACCCCTCTGTGCCCCCCAATGTACCCCCATACCCCAATGTAACCCTCATGTGACCCCTAAGGTGTCCCCCCATTTACCCCCCCCGGTGTCCCACATATCTCCTGATGTGCTCCCCATATCTCTATGTGCCCCCCCATGCCCCCAGTTGCTCCCCCAATGTACCCCAATGTGCCCTAATATACCCCCCTGTGCCCCCCAATGTGTCCCCCATACCCCAATGTACCCCCCATACCCCCCTGTGCCCCCCAATGTACCCCCATACTCCAATGTGGCCCTCATGTGACCCCTAAGGTGCCCCCCCATTTACCACCCCCCGGTGCCCCCCATCCCCAATGTACCCCCCATATCCCTCTATGTGCCCCCCTGTACCCCAGTGTGCCCCCCCATGTGACCCCTAATATGCCCCCCCATGTGACCCCCGTGCCCCCAGTTGCACCCCCAATGTGCCCCCATACCCCTATGTGGCCCCCACTGTACCCCCCATACCCCAATGTGCCCCCAATGTACCCCCATAAACCCCCCCATTGTGCCCCCATACTCCAATGTACCCTCCCATCCCAATGTGCCCCCCCTATGCCCCCCAGTGTACCCCTGGTACCCCAGTGTGCTCCCCCATGTGCCCCCCCTACCCCCATGTGTCCCCCCAGTGTAGCTCCCCATACTCTCATGTGCCCCCCAGTATGTCCCCCCCTACCCCAATGTGCCCCCCATATGCCCCCCAATGTACTCCTCATACCCCAATGTGCTCCCCATGTGCCCCCCCAAATGTGCCACCATACCCCCATGTGTTCCCCCAGCGTGCCCCCTATACCCCCCATGTGTCCTTTAATGTGCCCCCGCAATATGCCCCCATACCCCCATGTGCCCCTTAATGTGTCCCCCAAAATGTGCCCTCATACCCCATGTGCCCCCCCACCCCTATGTGCCCCCCCAGTGTGCCCCCTATACTCCCCCATGTACTCCTTAATATGCCCCCCCAAATGTGACCCCATACCCCAGTGTGCCCCCCCAGTGTGCCCCCCATGTGCCCCTTAATGTGCACCCCCAAATATACCCCCATACCCCCAGGTGCCCCTTAATGTGACCCCCAAATGTGACCCCATACCCCAATGTGCCCTCCCAGTGTGCCCCCTATACCCCCCATGTGCCCCCGAATGTGCACCCCCAATGTGACCCCATACCCCCATGTGCCCCCCAGTGTGCCCCCTATACCCCCCATGTACCCCTTAATGTGCCCCCTCAGTGTGACCCCATACCCCCATGTGCCCCCTCAATGTGACCCCATACCCCCATGTGCCCCCCAATGTGCCCCCCATACCCCCCATGTACCCCTTAATGTGCCCCCCCAAATGTGACCCCTTACCCTCATGTGCCCCACTCCAAATGTGACCCCATACCCCCATGTGCCCCTTAATGCGCCCCCAATGTGCCCCCATACCCCCATGTGACCCCCAGTGTGCCCCCCATACCCCCATGTGCCCCCACCAATGTGACCCCTTTCCCCCATGTGCCCCCCAATGTGATCCCATACCTCCATGTGTCCCCCCAGTATGCCCCCCATACCCCCATGTGACCCCTTACCCCCCTGTGCCCCCTCAATGTGACCCCATACCCCCATGTGCCCCCCCCATGTGACCCCTTACCCCCATGTGCCCCCCAATGTGCCCCCCATGCCCCCATGTGCCCCCATGTGACCCCATAACCCCATGTGCCCCCCCAATGTGACCCCTTACCCCCATGTGCCCCCCTGTATGCCACCCATGCCCCCATGTGCCCCCCCAATGTGACCCCATACCCCCATGTTCCCCCCCAATGTGCCCCCCATGCCCCCATGTACCCCCCAATGTGCCCCCATACCCCCATGTA
>NW_026639857.1:0-528 GCF_028554395.1 Pezoporus wallicus | reverse complement strand
GTGTCCCTATGTGTCCCTATGGGTCCCTATGTGTCCCTATGTGTCCCTATGGGTCCCTATGGGTCCCTATGGGTCCCTATGGCTCTCCCCATGTCTCTCTCTGCCCCCCAGCTCCTGGTGCAGCTCTTCAGCGACCCCAACTACAACCGGGGGGGTTTCGTGGCCTCCTTTGGGGCCTGGCGCTGCCCCGGGGGGTGCTGGGGGCGGGGCCGTTGCGACGCCGTGGGGCGCTGTCACTGCCAGCCCCATTGGGGGGGGGCCGACTGCTCGCAGCCCCGCTGCTCCGGCCTCTGCGCGCCCCACGGCGGGCACTGCAATGAGGTGGGGGTGTGGGGGGTAATGGGGGGTAATGGGGGGCAATGGGGGGCAGTGGGGGTCAATGGGGGTCAATGGGAATCAATGGGGGTCAATGGGGGTCAATGGGGGTCAATGGGGGGCAATGGGAGTCAGTGGGGGTCAATGGGGGCAATGGGGGGCAATGGGGGGCAATGGGAATCAATGGGGGTCAATGGGCGTCAGTGGGGGTCA
>NW_026639856.1:0-527 GCF_028554395.1 Pezoporus wallicus | reverse complement strand
CAGCTGCCCAGCAACACAGTGAGTACAGCACGAACGTTTGGCCTCTGCTCCCACAGCAGAAGAGCCAGGATTGAAAGATGGTGCTGGACCTGTTCAGCACACAATCCCCTTTATATTGGTGCCTCCATCGTTGCTTTCACTGCTCACTTTCATACAGGAAAAGCATTTGAATGGAATCAGTCCAGAGCCTCCTCTCTGCTGCGCAGCAACGCAGTGAGCACAGAATGAACAGTGGCATCTGCTCACACGGCAGAAGGACCAGCAGGGAAAGCTAGTGCTCTGCTTCTTCAGCACACAAGCAGCTTTGCAACATGGTCACCATCATTGCAGTCTCTCCTCGGTTTCATACCTAAAAGTCCATTTGAATCCAAATTCACAAGCGGTCTCAGCTGCCCAGCAGCACAGTGAGTACAGCACGAACGTTTGGCCTCTGCTCCCACAGCAGAAGAGCCAGGATTGAAAGCTGGTGCTGGACCTGTTCAGCACCCAATCCCCTTTACATTGGTGCCTCCGTCGTTGCTTTCACT
>NW_026639855.1:0-527 GCF_028554395.1 Pezoporus wallicus | reverse complement strand
GACTGTGTTCCTGCACAGCAGAGAGCAGGCTCTGGACTGATTCCATTCAAATGCTTTTCCTGTATGAATGTGAGCAGTGAAAGCAACGATGGAGGCACCAATGTAAAGGGGATTGTGTGCTGAACAGGTCCAGCACCAGCTTTCAATCCTGGCTCTTCTGCTGTGGGAGCAGAGGCCAAACGTTCGTGCTGTACTAACTGTGCTGCTGGGCAGCTGAGAGACACCACCTGGGAATTTGAAAGTGAGCAGTGAAAGCAACGATGAATGCACCAATGTAAAAGGGATTGTGTGCTGAACAGGTCCAGCACCAGCTTTCAATCCTGGCTCTTCTGCTGTGGGAGCAGAGGCCAAACGTTCGTGCTGTACTAACTGTGCTGCTGGGCAGCTGAGAGACACCACCTGAGAATTTGGATTCAAATGGACTTTTAGGTATGAAACCGAGGAGAGACTGCAATGATGGTGACCCCGTTGCAAAGCTGCTTGTGTGCTGAAGAAGCAGAGCACTAGCTTTCCTGCTGCTCCTTCTG
>NW_026639854.1:0-530 GCF_028554395.1 Pezoporus wallicus | reverse complement strand
GGTGACGCCTCTCCCCTCTGGATCTGGCAGCCAGAGTGCTGACCAGAGCATGGTGCTTCCCAACACTATGAGGTGCTACATGGGCAACTATAAGAAAGCTGCAGAAGCCAAAACAGGAGAGCACAGGCACCTTATGGGTGCAGCAGGGATCTGCTTCCCCAGCAGCCTCATGGAAAGGGCAATGTAAAACTCAGAAGCAATGTTAAGACAATCACTTGTAGTTTACGCCTCTGCGAGAGAAGCAATAGCTACCCTGGTCTCCTTTAGCTCAAGCCAGGCTGAAGTCTTGCTAAGCCAGGTCAGACTGTGCAGTTCTCAGAAATCACAGGAGGAAAAGCCTTAAAAGCAGAAGAGCCAAAGGCTGCCTTGGGCAGCCCGTGCTGCTGTCACGGCTGCGTCCTTCAGGGCAGTAAATGGCTGCTGGGGCACCCATCTGCTGGGAGCCTGTCGTGGTTTAAACCCAGTCAGGTAACTTGTTCACTCACTCCCAGTGAGTGGTGCCGAGCTGACAACAATCGAGGTCCGTGTCC
>NW_026639853.1:0-523 GCF_028554395.1 Pezoporus wallicus | reverse complement strand
AACACTCCAAAAACCCCAAAACCAGCTCCAAAACCCCCAAACCACCCCAAAACCACCTTGTCCTGCTTCTCCTATGGAACACAAAGTCAGAGCCTCAAAAAAGACACAAAACATGACAAAAATAGGACAAAACCCCCCCAAAACTACCTTGTCCTGCTTCTCCTATGGCATACTGAGTCAGAGTCCAAAACGCACCCAAAGAACCCCCAAAGCAGGACAAAACCACCCCAAGGCCACCTTGTCCTGCTTCTCCTGTGGGATACATGGTCAGAGGCCTGAAACAGACCCAAAACAGGCCAAGTACAACCCAAATCACCCCAAAACCAGCTCCAAAACCCCCAAACCACCCCAAAACCACCTTGTCCTGCTTCTCCTATGGAACACAGGGTCAGAGCCCCAAAAAAGACACAAAACATGACAATAATAGGACAAAACCACCCCAAAACTACCTTGTCCTGCTTCTCCTATGGCACACTGAGTCAGAGTCCCAAAACGGACCCAAAAAAACCCCAAAGCAGGACAA
>NW_026639852.1:0-525 GCF_028554395.1 Pezoporus wallicus | reverse complement strand
TTGTCCTGTTTCTGCTTTGGGACACAGGGTCAGAGCCCCAAAACAGACCCAAAAACAGCCTCAAACCACTCCAAAAACCACACCAAGTCCTGTGGGACACAGGGCAGAACCATAAAACAGGACAAAACCAGCCCCAAAACACCCCCAAAACCAGCCCAAAATCACCCTGTCCTGCTTCTGCTATGAGATACAGGGCCAGAGCCTCCAAACAGCTCCAAAACAGGCCAAAAACAACCCAAAACACCCCAGAAACCCAGACCAAAATCACCTTGTCCTGCTTGTCCTATGGGATACAGGGTCAGAGCCCCCAAAAAGCCCCAAAACAGGCTAAAACCAGTCAAAACCCACCAAAACAGGAAAAAAACAACCCAAAACCAACTTGTGCTCCTTCTCCTATGGGATACAGGGTCAGAGGTCCAAAACAGCCTCAAAACACAACCAAAAACCACCCCAAGTTCACCTTCTCCTACTTCTCCTATGGGACACAGGGTCAGAACCCCAAAACAGCCCTAAAACAGGACAAAA
>NW_026639851.1:0-520 GCF_028554395.1 Pezoporus wallicus | reverse complement strand
TGAGGGATGTGGTGCTGAGGGATGCAGTGAGAGATGCAGTGAGGGATGCGGTGCTGAGGGATGCAGTGCTGAGGGATGCAGTGAGGGATGCGGTGCTGAGGGTTGCAGTGAGAGATGCAGTGAGGGATGTGGTGCTGAGGGATGCAGTGAGAGATGCAGTGAGGGATGTGGTGCTGAGGGATGCAGTGCTGAGGGATGCAGTGAGGGATGTGGTGCTGAGGGATGCAGTGAGGGATGCAGTGAGGGATGCGGTGCTGAGGGATGCAGTGAGAGATGCAGTGAGGGATGCGGTGCTGAGGGATGCAGTGAGGGATGTGGTGCTGAGGGATGCAGTGAGGAATGCAGTGCTGAGGGATGCGGTGCCTGCATCGCGGTGCTCGGTGCCGCAGGGGAGCTGCTGCAAGAGGTTTACAGGGTGCAGGCACTGCTGGTTCTGCCCAAAGCCCCCATCCTGCTCCTTCCTCCTCTCCCTAGGCCTTTGATCCTTCTCTTCCTCCTCCTGTCCTTCCTCCTCTCCTTC
>NW_026639850.1:0-527 GCF_028554395.1 Pezoporus wallicus | reverse complement strand
GTTTTTGTCAAATTCCAACCCTTTGTAATGCTTTTTTTCTTTTGTGACCCTTTTTTGTCAATTTCTAACAATTTTTTTAGAAGTTTTTTCCTTTTGTAACCCCTTTTGCCCATCTCTAAGTCGTTTGAAGCCTTTTTTTCATTTCCTTTTCTGAACCATTTTTGTCCATTTCTCAATGCTTTTAAGCCGTGTTTGGCTATTTCTAAGCAATTTTTGCCTTTTCAATCCCCTTTGTGCCCATTTGAAACTCATTTAAAGCCATTTTTGGCCATTTCTATCGTATCTATGGCAAGTTTCAAAAGGTTCTAAGCCATTTTTCTCTTTTTCTTACTGGGTTTTGCCCCATTTTTTCCTGTTTTCAGTCATTTTTGGCCATTTCTAACCCATTTTTGTGCATTTCTAACGCATTTTAAGCCATTTTCCCCTTTTCTAACCCTTTTTTTGTCAAATTCCAGCCCTTTGGAAGACATTTTTTTCCTTTTCTAACCCATTTTTGTCCTTTTCTAAGTCGTTTGAATGCTTGCTTT
>NW_026639849.1:0-524 GCF_028554395.1 Pezoporus wallicus | reverse complement strand
CTATCTCTGTCCTATCAGATATTGATAAGGAGGAGGAGATTCTGTCACTGGCAACAAGCAGCACATTCACATTAAACCAGAAGTGCTGTTGCAGAGGCAGGCATCTGTAACCCCTGCAGAGCAGGGTGAGCAGCCGTGAGGGGAAAAAAAAAAAAGAAAAAGAGAAAACTAAGGGGGAAAGGAGGGGAGCTCGCACAGCTCCTGTGTTTGAGCACGGGATGAGTGCTGGGACAGGCAAACAAGTTGGAACAGACATGTTGATAGACGAGACTGAGGGGCTGTTGAATGTTTTGGAACTGGTGGAGGAGGAATGTTGGACAAAGGTGGGGGAAGTGGGTTCTTCTCCTATGGGACCGGATCGGTGTGCTCAGAGAGTTTTGACGTTGGAAGTGAGACTGCCCCTGGGGGGGAGAGTACCTGGAGTGACTCCGGTGGCTGAATTGAAACTAGACTGACAAGGGACCTGAGGAATCTACCTCAGTAGATCCACTGGTTAAATTAAAACTAGAGACCAGAGGAAATAA
>NW_026639848.1:0-524 GCF_028554395.1 Pezoporus wallicus | reverse complement strand
GCCGCGTTTCAACCCCTTTTAAGCTTTTTTTTTTTTTTCATGCTAAATTTTGCCCAATTCTTTCCTGGTTTCAGAGTTTTTCGCTCATTTCTAACCCATTTTGCCCCATTTCTATCAAATTTAATCCGGTTTTTCCCTCCTTTGCTATGCATTCTGGTTACTTTCTTAAACTTTTTAAGCCACTTTTGGCCATTGCTGACCCTTTTTTTATTTCCATTTTCTAAGTCGTTTTAAGCATTTTTCGTTTCTTTTCCTAACCCAAATTTCTCAATTTCTAACCATTTTTAAGTTATTTTTCCCCTTTCCTAACCCACTTTTGTCAAGTTCTAACCCCTTTTAAAGCATTTCTGGACATTTCTATCCAATTTTTGCCACGTTTCAACCCCTTGTAAGCTTTTTTTTTTTCTCCTCGCTATTTTTGGCCAATTCTTTCCTGGTTTCAGAGTTTTTTTGCTCATTTCTAACCCATTTTTCCCCATTTCTATCAAATTGAAACCGGTTCCCCCACTGTTTGCTATGCATTC
>NW_026639847.1:0-520 GCF_028554395.1 Pezoporus wallicus | reverse complement strand
TAGGCTAAAGTGGTGTGAAGTGGGGTAAACTGTGCTGAACTGGCTTAACTTGTCTGTGCTAAGATGGATTATGTGGGGTGGAGAAGGCTAAAGAGTGCTGAGCTGGGCTAAAGCGGGCTGGGCTGGGCTGAAGTGGGCTAAAGCAGGCTAAAGTGGGCTAAAGTGGTCTGGTCTCTTCTGAAGAGGGCTAAAGTGGGCTGAAGTGGGTTAAAGTGAGCTGGGCTCTCCTTGGGTGGGCTAAAGTGTGCTGGAGTGGGCTGAAGTGGGGTAAAGTGGGCTAAACTAGGCTAAAGTGGTGTGAAGTGGGGTAAACTGTGCTGAATTGGCTAAACTTGTCTGTGCTAAGATGGACTGGGCTAAACTGGGCTGGAGTGGTGTGAATTGAGACCTAGTCTTATGTGGGGTGGACAAGGCTAAAGAGTGCTGAAGTGGGCTAAAGCGGGCTGGGCTGGGCTGAAGTGGGCTAAAGCAGGCTAAAGTGGGCTAAAGTGGTCTGGACTCTTCTGAAGAGGGCTAAAGT